>NC_133313.1:804328-813771 GCF_012295235.1 Primulina huaijiensis
TATCGATTTAGAAATCATTATAACATTTTAGTTATATTTTTTAAATTTCAAAATTCATTTTCTTAAGAATTTATATAATTTTATTTTTTTTCATTTTATAGGGAATATTATTTTCAAAATATTTTATTTTTTTTATGATTTTAAAAATTAAAATTATCAAATTCCAATCAAATTGATTTATCGACAAATTTATGAATTTTTATTTTAATTTTAAAATAAAAAATCAGTTATTAAAAATATCTATTATAATAATACATGTGTCCAATGTTTTGATAATCGGACTGGTGATCGAACTGAACCACCTTAAATAGCGATTCAATTGGTCGGATTGGAACACTGTTATATCATATAAAATAATATTATTATATAACAAATAATATATTTTAAATTCTAAACATCTTAAATATTTATAAATAATAAAAAATAAATATTTTCCAAAGTTCAAAAAATAAAAAAACTCTAATACTATTAAAATAATATTTTTAAAAAAGTTCAAAATCCAAATAATCATATATATAATTAAAAAAATAAATAAATAATTTAAAAAATTGTAAACCGGTACCGGTTATTGACCAGTTCAATACCGATCCGACAGGTTCTTGACACATTTTGACAGATAAAACGGTTTTTGGTCAATACTCGGACCGAACCCCCGAACGATTCCCTATCGAACCGATTCGGTATGTGTTTTACCTTTAATAACAACTTTTGACATTTTTTCCCCTAATTCCAACAATGTTCTTCTTATAATAAAAACAATAAAAATAAACCACCAAAAAAATTACTTAAGCATGATACTTTTCAAAATTAATTAAACATTTGACAATTGTTTATCACAATTAATTATAGGCATCACCACTTTCTCCATTTCTCTATTTAAATTATCTTAACTTCAATTTTTTTCTGTACGATTCATCGAACACTAAAATCATAAATTTGGAACGAAATATCATATTCAAAATTCAATTATAAAAAAAAACTCTTTCTTAACTAAAAATAATATTTATTTTATTTTAAACTAAGTTAATATAAAAAATATTTTATAAAATATAAAATAATATATATGGTATGTGCCCTTGCCACCATTGCTGTATCTCATAATGTTTAAAATCGTATTAGCAAGCTCTGATATAGCCACGCGTGCCTTCGTTTGGCGGATTATCTTCCGAGCCCTCGCACAAGTCATCAATCGCCCGACATGCGAGTATTTACCCAAAACTAGGGAAGAATTCCAGAAATTTGATGCATCGTCCGTGAATCGGAGTTCGATTACTTGCGATGCAGTCAGTAGCTGAACCCTGCTGAAATTAGAATCGCTAAATCACGTATGCATTTGTATTCGCACGAGGAAGTTGCATGGGTTAATAAAAAATATATGATCTATTTAAAATTTAATTAAATAAAAGAGATTTTGAATTTTTTAAATCGAAAAAAAGGAATTGACTCTTGTTAGTTAGGTGAGATTATTGATTAGCTCATTAATTAGTTAGTTAGATTTTACTTTTTTAAAAAATATTTTTTTAATTGATATTGTCTCCGATTTTGAGGTTTCATTTAGTTATTTTTGTGTTCTTCACAGCAAAATAATAAAAAATCGTTCGAAAATTTGAAGATTTGTAAGAGAAGTAAGTATATACTCGTAATACTATGTTGTGGTAACTAGATTTGTTTCAGTTTAGTTCTTGTTGTTTTTTGTTAAATTTTTGTGGGTGGAGTTAGTATGAGTATTTACAGTCGAGCAATGTAGTATGGGTTGATTGTGCTAAGTGTGTGGGTCGAGCAGGTAGATGGAGTGTGCTGGTATGGGGTTGAGTGTGCTGGTATGGGGTTGAGTGTGCTAATATGTGTGGGTCAAGCATGATCGTGTGTGCTGGGTCTGGGTCGTGTGTTGGTCGAGCTTTCCCATCTCTTGACCCACAAGTGGGTTTAGGTGCACGTCACACCTCGACCCAGGTGTGAAGCGTGGGTCGAGCTCTTCACACCTCGTGTGTGTGGGTCGAGTGATGTATTGGTTGAGAAATGTGTTGGTTGAGATATGTGTGGGTCGAGCATGGTCGTGTCTGGGTCGTGAGTGATGTGTTGGTCGAGGTTGAAAATGTGTTGGATGAGCTTGCAATTCATTGGTCGAGTGATGTGTATATGTTGCAATTCATTGGTCGAGTGATGTGTATTGTGATCTTAGCGCTGCGGCGCTGTATAGGTAGCACCTAGGTGCTTGACTTCGCAAATTCAGGCGCTGCGGCGCTAGTTTGTAGCGCCTAGGTACTCATCTCTTTCACATAGCATATTCATTTAAATAAATAATCTTGTCTATAATATAATATTCTTATCTATATTTTGTAGGTTATGCCAACCATTATTCTCTTTGAGTACAACGGGGAATGGGAAATTAAAGAAGATAATATATTTAAATGACGTTCATGGTCGAGTGGTAAGTGGGCAGCGATTCTTTTGGATTCTGATATTTGTTCTATGGAATATATAGAAAGTGAGATATACATAATTATGAATCTAGTTGGCACAGAAAAATTGAAATTAAGTTATCTTCCTGATGTGAATCACTGCAATATTCGTCCAATTTATATTGATGATGATAATGATTTGAAAGTATACTTATATTTTGGATGTGCAAAAGAAAGACACGTACTTCATGTCGAATTTGAACTCAGTGTTGTTTCTCTTATATTGTTGAAAGTGAAAATATCAAGTCAGCGGATTTAAATGTGACTCATTTGGATGATGAGTGTGTCAATGATGAAACAAATTTGTAAGATCACTATTTTGATATAACTTTTGTCTCAAATAACCATTGTACCTGTAATGATGTATTGGAAGATATAAATACTTCAACTAAAAATATGGAAGAGAATGATGTGAGAAGAAGAGAAAATGATGTGGAGGACATAGATGCAGTGCATGTAGATGATAATGATGTCATGCAACAAACTTACATCCACCACATCAGTGTAGCCCATGATACTGAGACTCATGTTCAAGCTAACAATGATACATATTCATTTACCAATGGTTCCAACCTATTTATTGGTCAAAGATTTTCAAGCAAGACATAAGTGAAGAAAGTGCTATCCAAAATTGCTTTGAACTCGTCTTTTGAGTTTGAAAGTGTCAAATCTTCCCGAAACATCTATTCGGTTCGTTGTGTGACTAACGGTGGCAGCTGGAGAATTTGGACTTCAAAACATAAGAACTCTACAGATTTTGTGATTCGTACATACTGCAACACACACAATTGTGTCTTGACAGGAATGCGTAAAAGGCATCAGCAAGCAAGCTCATCTGTCGTTTGTGATATGTTGGTAGAGAACTTTCGGAGACAACAAAAAACACCTCAACCAAAATCTATTATGACAATGATGCAGAATAAAGGGGTCGACATTACCTATTATAAATCCTTGAAAGGCAAACAACTTGCTCATGATATCTTCAGAAATGATTCTGAAAGAAGTTTTGCTCTTCAACCTTCATATTTGAAAATGGTCGAGAGAATGAATCCAGGTAGTATAATAGATTTAGTAGTAGATGAGCATAATAGATTCAAGTATTTGTTTTTAGCATATGGCGCATGTGCATGAGGATATAAATGCATGAGAAAAGTCGTATATATTGATGGTACATGGTTGAAAGGAAAGTACGACGGTACTTTACTTGTGGCCTTAGCACAAGATGGAGATTTTCATCAATATCATTTGGCTTGGGCTGTTGTTGATGTAGAATCCATTGCTTCATGGAGTTGGTTTTTTACGAAGCTCTTGGAAGTAGTGGTTGATGAGGAAGAGTTGGTGATTATCTCAGACAGACATCCGGGCATCATTGCTGCAGTTGCCGATGTTTACAAAAATGTACATCATGGCCATTGTATATGACACTTGTCACAAAATATGAAAATTCGTTGCAAAAAGAAGGGTTGAACCGAAATATTTATGCGGTTAGCAAAAATTTATAAGCAAACCGACTTTCACGTGGAGTACGAAAAGTTTAAGAAAATATATCCCGATGTTGCAAAGTTTTTGGATGAAACTGATTCATTGGATCGATGGACTCAAGCATATAGCCCAAGATCTCGGTATAATATTATGACAACGAATGATGTTGAATCAATAAATGAAAGATTGCGTGAAAAAAGACAACTTCCAATCATTGCACTATTAAATTCTTTGCAGACATTGACTACATCTTGGTTTTCAAGGTATGGAAATGCATCTGTCGCATCAACAACAAATTTCACTACAACCGTTGAGTCGATTCTACGTGAAAGGTTTAATAATGGAATGGATATCAAGTTTATGAGCTGAGCCGTCTTGAGTTAGATGTTCAAAGTGCTACAAACAGTGACATTGTGGATTTGGAATCGAAGAAATGTACTTGTAGAAAATTTGATATTGACAAGATTTCATGTTCTCATGCAATTGTAGCGAGTTACTTTTGTGATGTTAATTTTTATTCCTTGTGCTCAGAGTATTATTCTGTTATGATATGGTCCTTAGCCTATTTTGAGCCAATTTATCCTGTTCTGAATCAGAACGAATGGCCACTTGATGATATGTTAGTACTGCCACCTGTGATCAAGAGAAGACGTGGAAGAAAAGACAAAACAGATTTCCATCTATTAGAGAATTTGGTAGAAGATAGGGTTGAATGATATGTAATTTGTTTGAATTTAAGACAATCGATTTGATTTTATTAATATGTAATATGTTTGTGGTTAATTTTTAACTTTGGATCGAGTAGGTGGTGAGTGGACAAGATTGTAATGTGTACGGTTGATTTTTAAATTTGGGTTGAGTGGGTGGAGAGTGGGTCGAGTGGTGGTGTTTGGGGTTTGGTTTAGGGTTTAGGGTTTGGGTCGAGTTTGGATCGAGTGGGTAGAAGAATTTTGAGTTTTGATAATGTTGTAATATATAATTCAAATTTCATAACAATAGAACCTAAAATATTCATAATAAATTTCATTACATGTTCACTTTTCTGAATGTATCTCGAGCCATATGAACTGAATGTTTATTGTATCTCAATGGGTCGAGTCTCTATATTACTCTTGCACTGAGCGTGGGTCGAGCCTTCATGACGGGGTCAAGTGGGTCGAGCCATCTCCATGGGTCGATGGGTCGAGTCTCGACCCATAATCTCTTAGGCTCGACCCACTCTACCCAAAATTGGGTCGAGCGGGTCGAGCCACAACCCAAATTGGGTTGTATGGGTCTAGCCTAAGAGATTTTGTGTGGCTCGACCCCTGGCTCGACCCACACGACCCCGTATTCGACCCAATGAATTGTTTTCATTGTTTAAAATAGATTGAGTGTACTGAAACTGTAAAACTACAAAACTCTAATAAAAATTTCTTAAATAAATTACATAAATTTAACTAAAAATCAATACAAAGTATCATATAATTATTTTAATCCAATGACCATAATTTATCCCAAATACAAAAATAACAATAATGTTTAAATTCTTCAATCTTCTCATTGTTCAGTTGATAGGAATTTTCTCTGAACATGGTATAAGCTG
The DNA here is from genome assembly GCF_012295235.1 of Primulina huaijiensis. Lineage (NCBI taxonomy): Eukaryota > Viridiplantae > Streptophyta > Magnoliopsida > Lamiales > Gesneriaceae > Primulina > Primulina huaijiensis. The sequence continues at coordinate 809,858 of NC_133313.1, forward strand.
CTGCCGCTAAACAGTAAACTCCACATTCACCGCTACAATAAAAAACAAACATAAAATGTACATTGATATACACTAAAAAATAATGAAATAATAATTTTTAAAATAAAAAATTTAACCTGATTTTTTGAGTAGGAAAATTATATGGCCTAACTATACTCCATCTTTCAGAAGCATCACTGACACCCGACTTCTTAATGTTAGGCAAAACTTTTAACAAAACCCAATGTCCCGGAAGATGAAAGGGTATCAAAATTATTTTGACTTTATTCCATAGAATAGCTGGCCACTCATCAATTCTGTCTCACATAGGGCATCAAACATTCTATATTATTCTGCTCGCCCTCATTGAAAGCACTCGAAACCAGCTGATGAAAATCGACGTCCATCAATGACACCTCATGTGACATTAAATGTGAGTACGTCCTGTGTAATTGGAGTAACCATCGACAACATTCTTGAATATGCTGAAAGTGATAAAGTGAAATATGTTAATTATTAACTCAATGTAATAAACAAAAGAAAATAAGAAAAAGCTTACTGTCTCATTCAACCAACAAGCAGGTATCCCCAATTCAAGAAACCACGTTCTATCGTAGGACGAGTACAGCCCAGATATCCTCGTATTTTCCACGCAAGAATTAATCTCAGCACTTACTCGAGCCCACGATCTATTGGCGAACATTTTAGCTCTCTTCTCAAAAGACATATACATCATATCATTTATAAGAAGATGATGTAGTTCCTCATCTGTCATTGGCTCTTCCTCAACTATGAACAATCTTAACTTATGGCCCGAAATTTTTTCAAAAGCACGAGTCAAATACGGATCGCTCACAAGTGTTGTATTTGGATCCACCTCATCCGTTCTCATAAATGGAGTCTCTTCATGTGTTCGTCTTGATGTCTCGCCATAATCTGAGAGAATAATACATACAATTTTGTCATTTTTCATACTAACTATTAAAAATCACATAAATATCGATAAAACTTACCAATATTGGCACCCATTGAAGGCAATCTCCCAAACATATCCTTCAAACTCGAGATATTGTTCTGCATATTTTTCAATAGATTCATGATATCGGCTTGGTCCTTTGTATCGTCCCAACTTTATCTTCCAAACTTGTCAAACGAACTTCGTACATATCTGCAAGAGATGTATGATCTCTATGCATAGATGTATGTCTCATGTCAGTCAATGGAGGAGACGGTTGATTCATGTGTGAAGGACTACCAGATGGCCGAGAAGATTTCCGGACTTTATCTCGAGATGATCTGAAGTATGTATATGTGAATGACCGGGGAAACTGTTGATCCTCAGTCTGTACACCCACTTCATCTTCTGGGTCGCCCAATGGATCTTGACTGTACAATACTTTAATATCCTCGCAAATCAACTCTGTAATGCGATTGATTGTCACATTATTAGAATCAACAAAATCGCCAGTCATATAATACACAGACAACAGCTCCTCCGTGGTGGGAATGAGCATCCTCAAAATATCATATATTAATCATTAACATTAAACATGAAAATTAGTTAACAGTTAACAAAAAATGTATTAGATAATACAAAAAGTAAATAAAATGAATTTTTCGTATTTACCTTGGTATATACATTTTTAAATGTTTTGTTCACATCATCAATGGAAGGAGAATGGCTCTTACTCCATTTCCTAGTCAATCAATGACACATCCGAGGTATCGGTACATTGGGACCTTCTTGACGTCTAGTGAACACTTCATCAATTGCTGAAAAATATTCATAGGCCAAAATCTAGCACAAAAAAATAAACATATTTACTAGTATGATATAAAAAAACAACGATATAAAATAACAACGATATTTCATATAATGAACAATATTTAGTTACCTGTAAATGATGAATAAATCCACTTATATGGAAGCTACCGCACCCATTGAAATCTGGATCATTCTCACGACGTAAGACCAAATTTTCATAGCTTCTGAACTTACTTTCGATATCTTTTCTAAGTTCATAGAGTACTTCGAAGTTTTCGAAGGCTATTCTACCCCATGGATAGTTAATAAAACTATCAAAGTTATTAACTAATCTAATCCATTCTAAATCCAATGTATCATTTTTATTTTTTCTTTGTCTACCCAATACACCTTCCACGAACAAAAGACTTGCCAATTTCAACTTCTCTAAGTCTATCTCTTTCCCTAAGTCATTCTCGTACTCATTTATTCTAACTATGACATCCCCCAAACCTATACTGTCTCTTCCACCAAAATGCCTCCACCTAAATTCATCTTCCTCGGGTATCACAGGATAAAATTTTGAACGATTTAGCCCCGTTAACAAACAATACTCTAACAATAAAAATCGTAAATGTCGTTTACGATATATCATCCAAAATTCATTACATCCATTGTCATAATTTTGTCTACTCATCAAAAAACATAACAATTGATTCGAATTGTTATAATCCTTAGCACATATAATTAAATTATCGAATTATGTATGCTGGAACTAATATTTTATTTCTTTCTCATTCAAAAATGATACAATCTTCTTATAAATCTCAACGTATTTTGATCCTAAAGTTAACTTACATTCAAAGAATTGATTCTTTCCGAGTTTAGTGGAGAAGTAAATATGGAAAAAAACAAAAATTTTATCAGTTGTCAAAATTTAAAATTAAATAGTATTCATTTAAAAAATTGGGTCGAGTCGTGGGTCGAGCTCGACCCCGTTGAAGAGCTCGACCCACTCTCCTGGGTCGAGTTGGTCGATCTAGATGCGAGCTAAAACATCTCAATCGAATTCATGGATCAAGTTTGACCTAGTAAAATTCAAAATAAAAAATTGATTTATTACTAATACGTGATTCTCTCGTTCGATTTTTTTGTAAACGAATACCTTGTAGACTTATTGTTAACCATAAACCAAACAAAATTACAATGGATGTAATGAGGGTTGAGAAGAAAAAGATATTTTGTGAAGATTGTGAAGGAATGAAGTGAGATGTGGATTGAGTTGCGTTGGGTGTGATTGAGTCACGTAAGTTTTTTCACTACAAAAAAACAGTTGGAATAGCGACGGTTTTTGATAAACCGTTGCTACCGTAGCGACGATTTTTGACAAACCGTCGCTTTCATAGCGACGGTTTTTGATAAACCCGTCGCCTGCTAAAGTTAACGATGATTTTTGATAAATCGTCACTAACTTAGCGACAGTTTTTGACAAACCGTCGCTCAAATAGCAACGGTTTGTGATACACCGTCGCTATAGTAGCGACAGTTTTACATAAAACCGTCGTCTACTAAATTAAGCGACTGTTTATAAAAAACGGTCGCTATTATAGCGACGGTCTTGTTTGTAAACCGTCGCTATTGTAACGACGGTCTTGTTCAAAAAATCCGTCGCTAGTGGCGACGGCTTTTGAGAAACCGTCGCTGATAGATAGCGACACAACCTCCTGTTACGGATCTCCAAACCGTCGCTGCAACCGTCGCCTAACCAAAACCGTCGCTATCCCCTTTTTTTGTAGTGTTTATTTAATTAAGTTATAAATTTTACTATATATAACATTAAAATAAAAATTTAAATACACTAATGAAAAAAATTATTTTTAAACAAATTTAAAAAAAAGATAAATCGAAGTTTAAGTGCAAAAAAGCGTATGTAATTATTTTCTAATTTATTTTTAATTAGCTTGAGCCAAATTAAAGTTTAGATTACAAGCCTATAATTTTTGGGAAAAGAATTTCGAATTGCTTTAAAAATAATATAAGAGTTTTAATATTTTATTTCATTGAAAAATGTTCTCTTATGATATCGATACTTGAATTAAAAAGCTCGTTTAATCAATTTAACTCTTATCTTTGTAAATCACTGATGCCTCTTTGAGGACGAGTGTATATATATATATATATATATATATAT
>NC_133313.1:816569-833105 GCF_012295235.1 Primulina huaijiensis
AAAGAAATAAAAAAAAAAAAAAAAAAAAACCTTCGAGGCATACGACGCCGTACCAAAGTGATGGATTTGGCCGGTATACATCGGGTGCCTTTTCAAGTCGAACAAGAATCCTAAGTTGGGAAACTTATGTTCTTATTTACTTTATTTTAAAAATTGTTAAAAAAATAATTTGATTATATATAAAATTTAAATCAATATTTTGATTTCAAATCCATCTAGATAAATATTTACATTGGACATATAGAATTTCAAGTATAATATAACAAAAACTTTTGGCGTTAAATTAAATTAACTAAAAGACATTCTTTTCCGAGGGAACCGTTTCAAATTTCAAAGAGAAGACGTGGAAAATTTTTTTTTTGGATTGGGATTTGGTGGTAGTGCTTTCAAGTTTCTTTGCATTAACTAAGTCAACCTACATTTTAAGACACTGATATTTGACAAATTTATTTTCTTTTCAGTACGAAATTCTGTTGGCTGTCAAATTGGATAGGGAAAAGTCTCTACTCTAGACCAAGCCCACGTTGGTTTGTATCGAAATCGCAATATCGATCTATTCATTATCGTTATAACACCCACCACTTCATCAAAAATCATGGGACCCACATGCCACATACACATTATATTAACATATTTATTCTCCCACATTCATTTTAACATTAACACTCATTATTTGTAGGTCTCGATGTCCTCTCATTCATCTTATTCTTATTTTACATTAAATTAATTCAATTTCAAATTATTTACAAAATTTAAATTATTATTATTTTATATAAATAATAATATGTTTTTATATATTTAAATAAATTACTAAATTAAATAATATACATATATATAATATATGTAATTAATGGAGTGTGTCATTAAAAATAATTTGAACCCCAACGTTTCGTGGTACAAGTGGGTGGGTGGTATTAACACCACATTGGTGTTCAAACTAACACCAGTGTAGGTGCCCTAAGCTCCCAGTCTTACTGTCAATCGATCCATAAGTCATTGGTATCGGACCTACACTTCTGATTCTCGCATTTTGGGAAAAAGGACAACGTATTTAGGGGTCAGGGCTACCCGAAAACTTGATCCACATCCAAATCCAAGGTTGGAGAAAAAAAAATGCAGAATTTTGCTTCAGTCCTGAGAAAAAAACACGACCCCAAATCAATTAGGGCAATAGTCCTGAGGTCAGCTACGAATTTTCCTACAATGGATTTGCACAAATCCAATAGTATTCCACGCCAAGTATGAAGATAATAATATTGATATTGTTAGAAGTTAAATTCAAAAATGAATTCGTATGAAATTTAAGATATTCTAAACTTGATTCGAACTTAAAAAATTAGTTATTTGAAAAAGCAATACCGTCACTACCATTTGGGTGAATCCACATAACTCCACCCTACCCCAAATGTTGTAAAAATAAATAATAAAAACGAATACCCATATCCGATTGATAATTTTTTTATTGTACCATAATACTACGAGATATTATTTTCTTGCTCTCTATAGAACTATGGATGGATAAATTAGATTATTTGGCTATGTAAGCCTTTCTAAACTGATGTTTACAACTTTGAATTTGCATAACAGAAGCCATCAACCAATTTAAAAATAAATCAAGTAATGGTAAATTAAAATGATAAAGAATAAAGAACTTAAAAAGGTTCAAAGACAACGCATGATTCCCCTTCTCCCGGTTAAAACTTCTTAATGGATGAACTTCAACATCACTTTTCTGCCCTCAATGGTTTCGAGCCAGCCATACGACACAAACATCTTATTTGTCTCGAAAGCTCCAAAAGGATAGCCACACAACTCACAAGCTCAAAAGTCACTTACCAATGACCATAGAGTTCTTGCAACTTACATGAAGATGTATGAGATACCAAGAAACACTCTCATTATGTAAACAAAAATATCACATAAGAAATGATAGGCTATATGCACAAGTCATACCAGCTTTTATGTAAACTACATCCCTCAAAGGCAAGCAACTCATCAGGTTTTGAAGTACTATTTTCACAAATCCTATGAATTAAAAACTATCATCTTCCAGTTTCAACAAATGCATCTAAGAAAACAGAACAAAATTAGTTATTGCCGAACCTGTACATTGCATCAAAACTGCAATTACCAAGCACACAACTTGCGAGAGAAAACTGAGCAAAACGCGGATATGACTCATTCTTTACTTGGAGGGCTGCTCCCTTTCTTGCTAAGTTGAAGAGATTTGTTCACCATGACCTTGTGGTGCAGCACAACCACAGAGAAAACCCTCTGACTCCACTTCTCCATGCACGCTGCTGCCTCTGGCTATGGCCCTTTGATAGGCATGCCGTCGCATATTTGAAAGAGCATAGGGTCTGCCATCACGTTCGTACAACTCCCTACTTTCCATTGTTTTCCCCATCTCTTCCATTCTGGCTTCGAGCCACCGACACTTACCTGCTTGCCCAGAAGCTGAAGCAAGAAGGGTCGACCTTCGATTCAATAGAAGAGCACGTGCGCCTGTTAAATCACCTGTTTCTGCCATTTCTTGAGCCTCAATGAAGCCTTGTTCTGCCAAAACACGGTTTCTTTCCTCATCAACTTTCAAACTTACTGTCGTCTCCAGAGGGGTAGGAGATATCGGTCTCCGTATGGTGACACGGTCTCCGTCAAATTGTACCATGTCGTTTGACACTGCTGATATGTAAGAACATGTAATATCCAAAAGGGACATAGTAATCAAATCATTTTCGGCGTCTCCAACGCTACAAAATACAGGGACTGTTAAGTTAACGATAAAATCTTGTTCCTCCTCAAAACAAAAATCCCCAAAATTTATTAAAGCATGTGATCCTTTGTTAGAGATTTTCCTACTTGCATATCTTTCTGAAGATATTGATAGAATTTGGACTCTGTGTGATGCAGACCTCACTATTAAACAAAGCTCCTGAGCTAAAACATAATGCAGAAAACCAATACAAAGACCAACATTATCTTCCACCGCTTCATAAGAGTTGACAATAGAAAAATGACCAACTGATACATCAGATATGGCTTCNTGTAGAACATATATTGTTGTTGATTGTGGGTGGTGGAGCTATGACCAATGCCCATGTAGCTAGATTCGGTGGTATGCATAAGGCAGCATTACCACTTTCTCAAAAAAGGAAGTTTGCCGTGGATTTTATAAGAATATTCTCAACTTGTGCTTCACCATATATCTATTCATCCACTCCTTTCATTTATCCGTCGTCTCTCGTGTTGATTGCACACATCACAGCATCAGATGCTCCTCAACGCTCCGATGAATGGTTTGCTCTTCGTAAAGATAGACTAACCACTAGTACATTCAGCACTGCATTAGGGATCTGGAAAGGTAACCGGAGATACGAGCTATGGTACGAGAAAGTATTTTCTTCGGATTTACTAGTAACGGAGGCTTCTAAGAAGGGTGCTATGGAGTGGGGAGTTCTTAATGAGTCCGCTGCTATAGAACGGTACAAAAGCATTACAAGTCGTGATGTGAGTTCATTAGGGTTTGCCGTCCATTCCGAGGAACGGTTTGATTGGATTGGTGCATCTCCAGATGGGCTTCTTGGATTGTTTCCAGGAGGGGGAATCCTGGAAGTAAAGTGTCCTTTCAACAAAGGGAAGCCAGAGCAGGCTTTGCCATGGTCAACTATGCCGTTCTATTATATGCCTCAAGTGCAGGGCCAAATGGAGACAATGGACCGAGATTGGGCAGATTTGTATTGCTGGACACCAAATGGAAGCACTATATATTGGGAATATATTGGGAATTAATACTTGGAATTTTGCGAGAATTTTGGTGGGAGAATGTTGTTCCAGCCAGGGAATCCCTTCTATTGGGGAAAGAAGAAGAAGCCAAATCTTTCAAGCCTTCATCAACTCACAAACAAACAGGACTTGTAATATTTAAAAGCATAAAATTGGCAAGTGAAGCAAAGTTGCTTTGCAGGGAGACTGCTGGCCATGTAGAATTTTATCGGTAAGTGCTTTTACATGACAAGAAGAAAACCAACACCTTTTGTATCTATTGATGTAGTATTTGGTCACCATGGATACATCTTGTACTGTAGTTTCAATATTCTTACATGATAAATGCAATCGTTAATTCTTTATCATTTTAGAGTAGAGAAACTCCTTGCATTTCTGCCAACGTCGATAACTGTCCTCTATCATTCTTTTTCCACCGTTGGTATTGGATTATTTGGAATACATTCTGTTAGTCGGGGTGGCAGCAAAAGAAAATTTTATGCTACCCTTGGTCCAGGGTGAGCTTTTATCTTCACGTATGGGTCCACTGAAAAAAAATGGACCCATATGTGAGGGTTAATGTCGATCTTTGAATACATCATTAAGGCATATTGTCTTACGGGTATCATCTCATTTCGATAAGATGACCCTGCGCTATCTCTCACAAGGACCTTGCAGCTAAGGATTATCAGATAAAACAAGTGGATGAGAGCAAATGCCTCACTTTCCTGATATTGTGGCGTATCCAATGGAGCTAAATCTTTTGAATCACATTGGAAAATGGCTACTCTAGACAATAATCAATAATGCAGATTCATCGCGACTTTTCGTTCTTGGATTCTCTTTTTCGTTCTTGGATTCTCTTTGGACAATGCAATGAGTTTAAGGAAGAAAAGAAGGTGAAAAATAAAAATAAACAAAAGGGAACATAGAGTGACGTGAGAGAGATGGACATATACAACTCAAATGTGCTTTCATGGGCGGATTAGTGGGATCCCGAGCCTATTCCGTCTGAAACAGAGAATGTTAAAAAGAAGGGAAAAGATGGCTCCGAAAAGAGCAAATTAGGGAAGAAATTACTGAATCTCAAGTGGATGAAGAACTTCGGCAAGAAATCTCAAAATAACATAGAGAAGAGTTAGATTTTACGGAATGGTATCTGTTTTCTTATTGCCTACAAAATAATTTTTCCTGTATTATCAAGCCATTGTAAAATTAGATATGCTTTGACATTAATCTTTTGCATTACAGATGCATTACGGTGAATGTGATGTATATTATATTTTAATAATTCTGCATATTTTACATCTTGGTTTTTATGTTTTTCTTGGCTAACGGGGAACTCTCTGTTAGATGACGGCATTTACGTAAATGTGCTTTACCACAAGATTAAAATGGTTGGTTTCATTGTTCATTTCAGCCATTTTCTTCGAAATTAATGCAGTCTTATCACATATCCAAAAAATCAACCACTATGGACCACTTGGATTTAAGATACACTCATACACCTCGAGTCCGTTCCTCCAACATTAAGGCTGATATCATAGTCGTGTTGTCAGAAAAGAAGAAAACTAAAGGTCGTGTTACCCTAAACCATTCAAGTGCAAAGTATCCAACCATGCCTCTGATGTTAGTCCCTGTAGCTATTGTACCCACAAGCCCCATTGTCCACGTATAAGGAGCGGATCCAAAGGAGAGTATCTTTCTGGACAACGGCAAGTTGGCTTTCCATCCAAATTCACACGGTAGCTATTGTACCCATAAGCCCCATTGTCCATGTACCCCACATATTTTATTTTTGTGTTCTAAGTAAATATAACCAGCCTCATTATAAATCAGCACAGAATTGGAGATATGCTTCGAAGTTCCTGTCAGAGTTTCCCAATAAGCACCACTCTTTTATCTAGTGGGCGACAGGGCGAGAAAATAGTGCAGAGCACAAGATTTCCAGCGCTCTGCATCTGGAGCTGAAATCTTCCTTCAGTATAATTCGTCTAGGATAAACGAGAAGTAAGTGTCCCTCCCATGCTGAGCCTCTGACGAGGTAAGATTGTATCAGTAGGAAATTTGAAGCTTTCCCATAGGTAATTGGAATCTTGGTGCACTAACTGAACACCTAGGTAATAGCTTTCCCATAAGATTGTATCAAGAAAACTTTGTTCTTTCCTTTGTCCCGTCTCAAGTTACTAACTGAATAACAAAATTTGAAGCTTTCCCATGGGTATTGTTATTCAGTTAGTTCTTTTTCATGTAATACTTTGAGCCAGAGACCTTCTTACCATCGAATTTGGTGAGGCATTGTGACACCGAACTAAATTCACATATAACAATCATTATATTGTTTATTGATTTTATTTTCCTAAAATAGTTTTTTTTTTAAATCTTCCAATCCTATAATTAAGAGGATAAGATAAGTAATTTTTTTTAAAAAAATATATATTTAAATAATTTATTATCTTTTAAATTAATTTAAATTTCTTCTATATATAAAAATAATTTTTATGTTGCACACATTGGATTCGTGGGTTTTTTTTCTACCAATTGGGTACTAGTATAGAAAGATGGTTGCCTTGTAATGAGGATATTGCAATTCATTATCATGTTCAAAATGATGAAAGCTACTAAATTGAAATTTCTTCCATACGCCGCTAGGTGCTATGCCTCCCGAGGTCCTCGCATGGCGTGGTGACATGAGCTTTTTCAAGTAGAAAGTGACTACATGGTTCAAATTCACGTTAAATTACTTCAAAGAAAGCCATCGTGTTAGTCAAATGAGTTCTAGTTCAATTACCAAATTTTCAGTAGGGTCCAGCTGAACTTTGTTTGATCATATATTAGTCGAGCAAGCTACAGATATCTTTATTTCAATTGCCGGTATAGAACCTGAGACTGTACAGTTCAGCCAATAAACCTATATTAAGTCATGAAACACACACAAATCATGTAATTCAAGGCCTAATATCAAAACTTAATTAGGAAATTGTTGGTGATGTATGCTTACTTACAAACGTGTGATGACATTAACCAGAAGAACACCACCAGACTAACTCATACGACATTAAAATTATCTAATTAGTAGTAAAGATGTTTCTTAGAAAGTAAGAGTACACGTGACTCCTAACAGAAGTTAACAATCAACAAAGCCAACATACGAAAACAATGGGTCAATATCCATTTCAAATCCAAAACAGATATACAACAAAACGGAAGCACCAAAATACTGCCAATGAAAATCCATATAGACTGCTAGCATCCTGCAGAAGGTTGATCCAATCTCCATCACATCAGCAACAACTCACATACTTCATGAGCACAGCTCCAATCTTAAACTGTACAGGATCAATGAATCAAACTTACACTTGGTAGATCAAAAGCAGCTGACTGGATGTCAGTCGACCCCAACTCCGGCCACTGAAGAACCACAAGAGATTGTAGAGCTCCCAGAGCACAATTAGCCAGAGAAAGAAACTTCACGCCAGTAAACATCACGTTCACCATGTTGAATAATCTTACTTCCTAATCATTTTCATTCCAACTTTATTGGGCTTTTTCTGCTTTTACATTTTTCCTTTATTTTTTGTATTTTCTCTTTTTTGCTTTCTTTCTGCATAAACGTAAAAAGTAATCTTGTACGCAGCAAAAAACCTGCATGAGTCCATGTGAACCCCGGCAAGGAGCTGGAAGCTCAAACGATTTCTTGTTTTAAGAATTCAAGGCACATCTTAGCAAGTAACCACATTCACCCGCTACCTATGAAGACTGAAGTATCAGATGGTCCATCTAGATCTCTGGAGGGGTCAATTTTTTCATCCAGCCTATCTTGGTAATGGAGCAGCTGCTTAAAACAATCTGAACATACCAATTCCAAACAGAAAGTTTCCTCATATTCAGTGTCGTTAACACACCTGCCACATTGAGCACACCTTGCAATACAGAGCGTACATGCCCTGCAGACTTGAGCAGTATCATCTTTAACTTGACAACCCGTAGCCGGACAATCATAAACCAACTTGAATTTTTCGCATTTCGGACACATTTCAATATCTATTGCACGATCATCATCGTGCGGAAGATAGAAATTCCCTCGGTGATAGAAATGTGGCTTGTGAGGACTTTCAAGCTTGTCACCATCAACACCCAATAATACCTTCAACTCTTCATAATGTTCATGTGTCACACCATAGAATCCCCCAATTCGCAGTTGCTTTATGCTTCCAACATCTTTGTTAGAGTTATACATCTTGATGTTATGCACTATACCTTCAATACTGAGCCTTGTGCATCCAGGAACAGACAACTACACAGCAAATAACTCCATGATTTAGAATGTGATAATATCAGAGTAAGCATACAGGCTGATCAGATAATTCTCAACAAGAACTAATTCAACCACAATCGCAACATTCCAAAGGCACAAGTTCTCATACTTACGTGACTAAAATTTCACATGGAGAGTGAAATAACAAATATGAAAAGGCTTTTAAATACAGAAAGTGGACTATTGGTCCACTATCTACAAATATGAAATATATTTATTACACAAAAAAGCACATGTTAAGTACTGGCTGGTAATAATAATAGTTCTCCATCTTTCTAAAATGAAAGTACAAATTTATAGAAGACATCATTAGGAACACACCTAATCTTTTTGTGTCATCAGAGAAGTCAAACACCTAAAGCCACCGACAAGTTTATCATATTCACAAAACTTAAAATTCTACATCACATGTAAAATCCTATGTGAGAAAAATAAACATGTTTCTCACACCATACAGAATTCAAGAAGAATATAAACATGGAATAAAATCTGCATCCTCAAATTTATTACCCTAAACTGACATTGTCAATTACAAACCTCCATGTGCTCATCAAATCAAGTAAGAATTAATGGGGAAAAGGTCAAACAACATAAACGACAAGCATATAAACTAGTAATCCACCAAGTTGAACAACTGACCTTAGTTAATCTTGGATTAAATTCAAGTATGCGACCCAGACCATCATCAGTGATTCTAGGGCACTCCACCAAACTCAGGCACTGCAGCTTACCTAGAGCCATGTTTGTTAAGTGCAGAAGAACATCATCCGTGATCCTTTCGTTAAGAGGCTGATCAATGTGGATGCTCATCCACAACAAAGGATCACATCGGACTGTGGAACATAAGAACTTACAAACCATTTCGACAGACAGAAGGTCCTTCACTCCAAGATAATTTAGAGCAAAAGCCAAAGCTTCATTGGGAACTCCATCAAAATTGGAAGCACCCTCAACTTTATCATCAAATTGAGGCTCACAACTGTAGCTAGTACTCCCGTTATCGTAGCCCACGATATCACTCACATTGCAAACAGATTGATTGTCAAAGTCATATGGAGCCAATGCAACTCCTATATCTTTCTCCTCCCCATTTTGATCAACCTCGTTGACCACATCCAATTTCTCATCAGGTTGAACGTTGCTCGGAAAAGAATAGACGCCCAAATGTGGTTTCTCATAGGCCTGAAAATTACTTGGAAAGGTCCAGTTACCGAAATTCGGNACTTCACGTTTCACCTTATCCCCGACGGATTATCGGAAGATCAAGCGTCCATACATGAAATTCTGCATGTCCTCCATCTCCTCAACACCAACTGCATCGGGCCCGCTCGCGAGTGCTTGCGGAAGCTATTATCAACCCATGATGATATTGCGTGTATAATTACCGATGCTATGATGTATTGCTCGAAAGATGTGGTGGAGAATCTTGGGATACCAAGGATCGTGTTCAGGACCAGTAGTATTTGTTCCTTTTTAGCCTTTGCCACTCTTCCTCTTCTTCAGGAAAAAGGGTACTACTCTAATAATAATCTGGGTATGTTTTATAAATTTCTTGGGCTTATTTTAACTGTATTTTGAGACTATGAATATTGTCTGAGAAAAGATCGACCCTTTGTTGATCAGATTCCAGAAGGGAGGATCCAGTTCCTGAGCTACCACCACTTAGAGTAAAAGACATCCCATCAGTTCAAAGACCGGACCCGAATGATGCATTGAAGATCATACGCAATATGGTTGAAGGAACAAAGATGGCATCGGGCCTCATTTTCAACACCTTCCAAGATATTGAAGAGCCAAATCTCGCCAATCTCCATGACCATTTTANTCTGGGTATGTTTTATAAATTTCTTGGGCTTATTTTAACTGTATTTTGAGACTATGAATATTGTCTGAGAAAAGATCGACCCTTTGTTGATCAGATTCCAGAAGGGAGGATCCAGTTCCTGAGCTACCACCACTTAGAGTAAAAGACATCCCATCAGTTCAAAGACCGGACCCGAATGATGCATTGAAGATCATACGCAATATGGTTGAAGGAACAAAGATGGCATCGGGCCTCATTTTCAACACCTTCCAAGATATTGAAGAGCCAAATCTCGCCAATCTCCATGACCATTTTAGCATGCCCACGTTTTTAATAGGCCCGTTTCACAAATTCTTTTCGGCAGCGTCAAGCAGTTTGTTGACACAGGACAGAGGCTCCATTTCCTGGCTGGATACCCAAAAACCACATTCTGTTCTTTATGTTAGCTTCGGGAGTCTTGCAGCAATGGATGAAAATAGTGTAAGAGAAGTGGCTTGGGGTCTGGCAAATAGCAAGCAGCCATTCTTGTGGGTGGTCAGGCCTGGATCAGTCCAAGGTTCGGAGTGGCTCGAATGGTTGCCTAATGAATTCGTGGAGGTTACTAGTCAAAGAGGATACATTGTTAAATGGGCACCTCAGCAAGAAGTGCTATCTCATCCTGCCGTTGGTGGATTTTGGACTCACAGTGGATGGAACTCTGTTCTTGAGAGTATTTGCGAAGGTGTTCCGATGATTTGCTCGTCCTTTTTCGGAGATCAGACAGTGAATTCCCGATACGTAAATGACGCCTGGAAACTTGGGATCAAATTGGAAAATGAGTTTAAAAGAGAGGAGATAGAATCAGCAATCCGAAAAATAATGCTTGACACAGAAGGCCAGGAAATAAGGGAAAGACTCTTGTGTTTGAAGGAGAAAATAGATGTTTCCTTGAAAACAGATGGTTTTTCAAGCCAATATCTAAATGCTTTATCTGATTTGATCTCTTCGTTTAGATCTGCTGGTCTTTAGATTTTTAACTGTTGTTTCCTGAGGAGATTACATTATCTGGTTTGGAATTATTATCTTTATAAAATGCTACTAGTCTTCTGTTGTGTGATTCAGTGTCTGCTATATTTGTTGGATAACAAGCCATTATGCAGATTCAGTTAGCCCAAATGCTTCGTTTGGGAGGATGTGACATATCAATATTAATCATCCACAAAAAGTACGAGAGGATGTGACATATCAATATCAATCATCCACAAAAAACTCCCATTATACATACCCAAACTTTAGGTTACAACTCTTTACTTTCAATCACGACTGAGATACACAGATGCTTTCTTTTATTGCTCTTCAAACCTCATTATCATCATTCATCCATAATTCTAATGGAAATCACGTCTTGATCCTTGTTTGAGTAGAGGTTGAATAAGCACAAAATTCTGAGCTATTGAACATATGTTTGAATCCAAGATTTCTGCTTCAAAATAGACTGCTGCACTGGAGAACTTTTTCATCAGATCAAACATCAACTCATTGTTTTATACGAACTTCGAAGAAATTATGTATAATACAAACAGCAAAAATTACAATAAACACTACGTACCTTTTCATTCTCATATCGAGGCTCGCAAACCCAAAGAATATTTGATTCATCTACAAGCATACAACTGTATGTCTACCAAATGCACCGGTGTCTCACTTCTCCGGTGTAGACAAATCCACCATATCAAGTGTACCGAGCATTCATTCATGTAGGCATAAAATACTGAGATCCCATATTTTACCTACTCAAAGAGGTTCTAAATGTTAGCTTGAACCAATCATAGTTATAATATGCTAATAATTTCTAAAACCGAATGAATACATATCCCACTCCGCATGTTCCACCCACCATTAAATTTTGAAATACATGGTCTCCAGCAGAAAAATAGTAGTCCCAAGGAACCCTATAAAGAGCAGCAAAAACATATAAATCAATACATATGTAAATGGATTAAATTAGAACCTTAACATGGAAATTAAAGATCGTTTATAACAGAGAGCAAATGAAATTTGATTCATAGGTGTCCGTAAACCTAAAAATTTATATACGAAGATGCAATACCTCAAACAGGCATGAATCAAATGGAATAACTACACAAGCCTAACAACAGCCACATGGACTTAACTGTACATTTAACGAAATAGCTCTTCCAATTAATAGATGAAGTTTCATAGAGCAACAACATTGTCCTTATTTTTTATTGATGGCATCTCGAATTATTGGTTACCTTTAAATTTTGATCACACATAAACACAGGCATATATATATATGTTTCATTTTCTCGTAGGCGTCTTTAAATGTTATTTTGATTGTACTTAGAGGTAGAACTGGTTTTATTTTCTATAGAACTCTAGAAAGTTTTACCTATACAAGCATGAATCAAAAGCACAACCATCATTTTATATCAAACTATGACCAAAACTACAAAAAACAAAATAAGTAACAGAATAGTACCCAAAATTTAACTGTGCAATAANATATATATATTTACTAGGAAGATGCACGTGCGTTGCACGTGTGATAATAATGAACCCGAGATATTTTAAGACAATAAAACGATTTTTTTTTATAACTAATTATATTATATGATATGTTGAATTCACACAAATAAGACAAAAAATATAAAAAGTAGTTAAATAAAAAGTGAAACAAGTACTTAAAAAAAGTTAAACGAGTGATGATAACACAATGAGAAATCTCTTAACGTCTCCGTTATTTGGTCGTCATAGAAGCATTGTTTGTTTTTTTGCATGAAGTCCATCGCTTAATTCGTTTTGTATACTCCTTAAGAAGCTCGTCATCCTCAAATTCTATATTAGTGTCGTGTGATTCACTTCTACCGGGAATGTTTCTCTTCGAAGATGTGAAAGCGTAGCTCTTTGATCCTTCTTTGCTTGCATTATTTAGCTTTCTTAACGATCTTTGTTTTTTTGTTTGGATATTTTTGGAGTGAATCTGGCGTGGTTTTTGAACACTTTCACAATTATTGAAACCATGTCTTCACTGTTTGTGACAGTCCTATCCAATTTTAACAGAAATCTATGGCTCTCTATGTTGGGAGTGATGATATCATCGATGTCCTGTATCATATGTGAGATTTATAAACGTTATATTATATACTTGCAAATGATATGATGAGGTAAAAATGTTTTTTTTTGTGATAAGTAGTAAACATATTTTATACGTTGTTTTTCCTACCTTATTGCGGGTTTTGATGTATTCTTCAATAGGACGCCCAATGAACAATGTGACAATTTCTCCAAACATAGTTACTTTTGCGATTCCAGTTCCATCTTCAATCAACACAGTAAGTTTATACCTGAGATTGTATATAACAGGCGCATCATTGTATGTAGTAATCCGGATATATTTAACAAAGATTGAAAGTAGAGTTAATTAAAACCTTTGAACTATTTCAATGGGTATATTTGTACAGTCAAGGCAAGACATTCCACTTGTTGTCTTTGTTGCTGATTTGTTACAATGGTTGCACGCATCATAAAACGGAGATGAGTTGTTTTCGATCTTCTTTATTGTTCCCTGAACACAGTAGTAGTTGTTCTAAACAAAACAGAGAGACCAGATTTAGTTATTTTGTTCATATATTTTTTTATGATATTTTATATTTTCATGCATAATATTTCGAGAGCACAAAGTTGATATAAGTGAACAAGGGTCATCATAAATGTTGAAAAATGAATGAAAGTATGTAGAATTTTGGTTCTTATTCTTGGTGTTTTACAATGTAATTTAAATAGTTAAAAGAGAATTGATAAATGGAACTATACTAAAAATGAGATAGACCAAGTCAGTAGCATAATTTCCCCGCTGCTTCGCACAAACTCGTAAACAAAATTTTATTCTTTATGTGCAATAATGTAGTCGTAGTGTTTGTTGATTTCATAGTTAAGATATAGAAAGTGTTTAATATGATGCAATGATTTCGAAACAAAGAATACCTCAGCCAGCGTGTTTATTTTTTTGACGAGTTGTGCTAGAGTTACTTCGACTGCTTCCGCAAACTTTTTCTTGGTCCAAAATTCATTCACTCCATGTATAGTGTCAGTCGCGTGCAACCTGATGTTTATATCCCGTTATGTTATAACATAAATGAAGACCGGGAATATCTCATTAAGTAACAAAATATAAGCGTCCTAAATCTTCTACACGACACGCGAACGAACCGTTTCTTTTAGATGCATATATTAGACCGGGGCAAAAGTTTATGAACTTGAAACATAGCTACAAATAGATGCAATGCTTCACAATGAAAAGATATCAAAAGTGATCTTACGATTCGGTAAGTTCAACTGCTCTGGAGCATTGTGGATTGAGTATAACGTATGTTGTTGATGTAGATTTCAATTGAGAAACATCTAACATCGAAAGCAGAAATGAGAGTTCTTATTTGTAAGCATGATAAAACAATAAAGAGAGTCGATGGTTAGTATAACTATTGTGTGTTTGCATTCTGAGGTTGCATATAGCCGCAATAGGTGCATGAGCCTTATTTTTTTCATCAATTGTCCTTCATTGACAGCTAAATCATCTTACAATCCAATATCTATAGTTTCGTACTTGTTGAAAATATAACAATTAAAAGTATGCACCAGAAAATGGGTAAAGAACAGTAGCAAAGAAAAGGATTTTTGTAGGTGTATTTAGTCATTGTTTATCATGAATAACCGTTCATTCATGAGGACGATTTCTCTTAAATGTCCAATTGTTCCAGTCTTCGGTCTCTTGAAATTACGAAGTGGTCTAACGTTTTTGACAAAACCAATTATATATGCAAAGGTATCACAAAGTTAATGAAGCATTTTTTTGAAAACACTTTGAAATAATTGTCGAAGATGAATCTTACGTTGGTCTTCATTTGCATTAAGCTTAGGAGTGATTTCATTAAATCTCTTGAAGTTGATATCCATTGGCATCATTGGTCGGATAGCTTGAAATTCAGTAATCACATACCTTGTTTGGACAATAAGTTCGAAGCTTGGGTTGACATTAACATAGTTGGAGTTTATTCTCTTTACCAGTGGATTACAAATCAAGTAGGTTTTATTGGTGTGCAACAAGATTTTTAATTGGGAAATCACATTTGAGAACATAACAGCGTAAATCATATTCCCCTACAAATATACAGAAAGCAACGGGCAACACATATAAAGGATAAAGTATGGTTACTATAAAAATATATGAAGATGATGTTGATTTCAGTTACGCGAAGCGATTAAAAAATTTGTGAAGACGCTCCTATTTTGATATAGATGATGATATTACGATGCGNCCGACTCGTTCCGAGATCAAACTGAGTAATTCCTATCTGTACGACAAATCCATGTCACTTCTTGCATGGAAACTCTTCCTGCCAGAGGAAGAATTTAATTTGGACCACCCGGCTGCCAACCCTCTTGTGGCTGCAGGAGGGGTGCCTCTGAAGAACATGCCCCCAACGCTCACAGTAGTTGCTGAACACGATTTGATGCGTGATCGAGCCATTGCATACTCAGAGGCACTGCGAAAGGTCAACGTGGATGCCCCTCTTCTTGATTACAAAGATGCCATTCATGAATTTGCAACCCTTGAGTTACTCCTCAAAACCCCCCAATCACAGGCCTGCTCTGAGGACATTGCTATATGGGTCAAGAAGTACATATCTCTGAGAGGCTACGAGTTTTCTTACTGAGTAAACCAAAATAGGATACATCTACAATGACTTGTAAAAATGCCGTGAACATACAACAAACCACTGTTACTTTTTCTCTTGCAATTTGGAGAGAAAACTAACACCAGGGAGCTAAAATCTCAAGAGCATTGCTTAACTCAAATTCTGGTGGAGTGACTGGAAGATATGGATGTCAGAATTTTTTTTCCCGAAGTTTCATGCTATTTGAGCTTGTAAGAAATACATTAGCAGGTTGGTTAAAGGTGAACCACATTATTTTTATTCTTTTGGACATTGAGCTTCTTCTTTGTACATAAACAAGGGAAATGGTTGTATATTTTATCTTTCTACGTGGTTCTCCGTTCTAAATTCAGTAGTTTCGAGGGATTGAAGTCTTGATGTT
This sequence comes from Primulina huaijiensis, assembly GCF_012295235.1. Classification (NCBI taxonomy): domain Eukaryota; kingdom Viridiplantae; phylum Streptophyta; class Magnoliopsida; order Lamiales; family Gesneriaceae; genus Primulina; species Primulina huaijiensis. Next base: position 832,553 of record NC_133313.1, read on the forward strand.
TCTTCATCCATTATAATTTTGATACAGATTGCTTATTTTCCCGTCAGATTAGACAAGAACAAGACTGAACAAGTCGAATAGGGCAGGGGGAATTCAGACCTGGCCTTAGGCCAAGGCCAGATCAAATGGACCACATGTATTTTGTAAGTGGGGTCAGCTAGAAAAAAAAATGTATGAACCCTACACGTAGTTCACAAATGGTCCGTTGGATTTAGCCAGGTCGAATTATCCCTCACGGCAACAAATTGGCTTGACAAATAGTTGAATAATTTTAGAAATTTCGCGCAATGGCATTTTCAGGTTACTGCCAGTTTTGTGATATGAGTTCAGATTCTGTAGCTTTTACAGACAGCCATCGTCTTCCATAGTAGCGTGAACTTCTAAAGGTGACACCAAACCAAATAGGTACTTGTCTAACGCCTTCCTGACCTTCCCCGAATTGATAAAATGTACGAGGTTTTAGTGTTATATTTCCAATTGATGTAATATTTAATTCTCAACAATCTTATGGTAGTTTGAGCCTTTTATACATACATATATATATATATATACA
>NC_133313.1:833770-836132 GCF_012295235.1 Primulina huaijiensis
ATATTAATCTATTACTACTATAAATATATGAGTTGAATTGTGAATTTACATATATATCCTTATCTTCATTAAATAATATTCATTAATACATGTGATCACTTTGTTTGTTTTGCTTTTATTTATTAATTAATGGAATCTATATTAAATTGAAGAAAAATAAATTTAGCATCCATTTTTTGTGATGAAATTTGCAATCCATTTTTTAAAAAAACTTATATCTATAATGAAATTCAAAATGATAACAATAATAAATATATGTTTTTTTTTTGTTTTTTACTAACTATTATTATTACGATTCAAAATATATGATTTTAAATTGTGGATTTATATCTATGTCATTATCTTCGNATAATATTTAATAAAGATAAGGACATACATGTAAATTCACAATTCAGACTAATATATTAATAATAATGATAGATTAACTATCATTCATTTTTGTTGGGTTAAGCGTACATGAGTGAGAGTAGTACTAAGAGGGATGAACTATTAGGAAGTTCTTGTGCATACTACTGACATTGTGTCGATTATTTTTTTAAAAAATAATTGATAGTAAATTGAATTCCAAAATAAATTATAATTTTTCTTTAAAAATTAATAATTCATGAAAAAATAACATGTACTTATTAATAATATTTAACGAAAATAAGTATATACACGTAAATTCACATAATTTATGCTAATCACGGATGTTAATTTACTCAAGCAGAAAATATAATTAGCACAAAAACTCATGTGAGGTTGTTTCACTTGTCAATTTTGTGAAACATGTTTCCTACATGACTCGAATCATGAAAAAACATTATTTTCACTGTGAAAATGGACCGGGTAAACCTATCTCAGGGATATATATCAATGATAACAGCTCAAAGAAGACTTACTAAAAAATTAGAGAACTATAAAATTTTGAACAAAGTGTATATTTCATTTTCATTCGATTTATTCTAAATTCATTAATTAATGGAAAAAAGAAATCAAACAAAGATGATGTCTTAAAAAAAAGATGGAATTCATAAATCTAACAAAAAGAGAAAGGATAGAAATAAAAAAAAATAAATATTTTTTAAATAAGCTAGAATATAATTCCTTATTTAAAAATAGAACGTAAATTTATTATTCTTCTATTTATTTTAAATTCTATTAAATATATAGATATTTTTTTAAAAAATAGAGTATAAATTATATTAAAAAAATGCGGTTATGTTTCATTTTTTCATTCCAGAAAATGATTGCTAAACTTCATTGTTTTTAAATGTATTTTACAATTTATTGCTTAATAGATGAAAAAAAACAAATAAACAAACAAAGAGACATGTATTAATTATTATTATTTATATTATTCATGAATGTTAATTTTCTCAAGTTAAAAATAAAATTGGCACAGAAACTCCAATGAGACTGTTTCATGGGGTAATTTTGTGAAACATGTCTCCTATCTGACTCGAATTATGAGAAAACATTGTATTTCACTCTGGAAATGATTGGATCGAGCCGTATCAGGGATATATATTAATGAAACCGTCTCACAGAAGACCTGCTAAAAAATTGGAGAACTATAAAATTTTGAACAAGAGTGTATACTTATCTTTTCTTTGATTTATTTTAAAATGTATTAACATTAATTAATAAAAAATTTCGTATCGTCTTATAGATATATCTATATGATACCGTCTTACAGAAGACCTACTAAAAATTAGAGAATTATAAAATTTTGAAAAAAAATTAAACTTAATTTTTATTTTATTTATTTTAAATTTTTTTATTTAAATAAAAAATTGAAATCAAACAAAGGAACATCCTAAAATAAGAATATAGTTATTTTTTAAAATAGAATGTAAATTTCATTACTCGTAAACAACATTTTTTATTAATGATTCATCACTACCACTGGCAATGTCTGGTTTGATTAGCACATGAGTATTCTTCATCGAGATCCCTCTAGATAGAGTAACATAAATCTGTCCATGTGAGAAAACAGGTTCTGGTAAATAAACCCCAACAATTGGAATTTTTTGACCTTATGATCTATTTATTGTCATTGCAAAACATAAACGAATTGGAATTTGCTTCCCTTTGAATTGGAATGGGTACCCTTCGTTTTCTGCTGGAGTTAGAGGTATCCGAGGTATATTCGATTTAAAAGAATAAAACTTTACTAAAAAAAAAAGAATAAAACTAAAATTGAACGTCTTGGTTAAAATTGAACATGATTTGTCCATAGAGCTAGACTCACGTCCGTATTAAAAAATATATATATATATATATATATATATTAAATAATGTTTTTGTGAAACACATATAAAAATAGATAAATTATAATAATTTTTGTATGTTAAATGTGATTTGGTTATTTGAAAGTTCA
>NC_133313.1:836178-850651 GCF_012295235.1 Primulina huaijiensis
ATATATATATATATATATATATATATATATATAAGAGTTGATATATACATTCCATTTATGAATAAATTTGACAAATATTTTAGATATGAAGTGTAACAAAAAAACACAAAAGGAAATGTAAATATCAACTTCGTATATATATATATATACACACACATACATACATTTTTATTTAAGGATGGACAAGGTAAAGGAGCCGACATGTATTTCTACTAAATTTTTATACTGAAATCTATAAATAATGATGAAAATCATGGACAAAATAGATCAATAATAATTTATATTAAATTGTTAAGTAATAGACTTTGTCGTAATAACTTATTTGTAAAAACATGTAATCAATTTTCACTACAGACTACAATGTCACATTAATATTTTGAAAAAATTAAAATAAAAAAAATACAAATTAGTAGCCTAAAATTATAAATTTTTCCATCAAATTTTTTTTGATTGAAATAAAAAAATGTTATTTTCCTTATAATTATATTTTATTCTATATCTCAAATTATTATTATTATTAAATTAAATTATATAAGTATGTAACCGAAATAATAATAAGTCTAGATCCTCCCACGTTGGAAGGTGAATCATAATCTAACAAAAATCTAGAGAGCTTCACGTCCTCCCAAACCAAATTTCTCCACATGCTTGTATAATAATCGCCATCATTATAATACCTTTTAAAGTGAAAAAATCTTATTGTTTAACTAAAGCAATCGAGGTATCGGTTGTTACGCAAACGGTGCAAACAGGCCCTACGCTGCAAGATTTCAATTTCAAAGCAAGATATTTGTAGCACCAGTTGCTATTCCCTTATGTTTATGTTTTTTATTTTGCTTACTGGTTTTGGAGCGGGAATCAGACAAGGAAATCTTTTGACACTTTTAAAAATTTCCCGCCGTCATATTCCCATTAGCGTGTCGTTTATGTTGTTTATTTTGTTTCAAGGTTTTGTAGCGGAACCCAGAGAAGGAATCTTTTGTCACTTTAAAAAATTTCAAGCCGCCATATTACCGTTAGCATAGTTGCGTCGAATGTGTCCTAACATAAGTTTGTACAAATCAAAATAAAGAACATCAGAGACCACGAGCTAAATCTCTTATCGGAGCTCCCAGAGCAATGCTTTTACTACAAGAGTACAATGTCAGGATTAGTCTAATTGTCTAAAATTTCTCCTTCTCCCACCGCTTCATCCTCCATAAGATCTTCTTCAGGCTCTTCCTCAGGATCATCAACCAAGGTGGCCAACGCATACTGAAGATGGTTGACATGGTTGTGCAACTGGTTGTTTTGAGTAGTCAAGGCCTGCACTGAACTCTGCAGCCCTTGGATGGTTACCTCATCTTGCTGACGGCGTTGGTTTTCTGCCGAAATAGAAAATTATTGGCAATCTGAAATCAAAAAATACAAAAAATCGTAGTTAAGAGAATGACGTGCATAGAGCCTAAGTAGCTGTTAACCTGTTAACCTTATCCTAGGATTTTCATCCAATAATCTCTTGATAAAGTCCTTCAACTCAGAAGGAAAAAATGGACACACATTTTCATTGAAACTTGGGGTAGCTTTCAGGATCACCTGAAAAATAATAGAATTGGTTCGAGCCCAAAAGGGGCGGCTACCACAGTGAAAAATATAAGATAAAACACATACGGTCCATATATCGGCTTCTCTACCTTATGACCTGTGTAAAAATGCTAGTGCAACATAATACCCACTGCCAACTATTTCATTGAGATTTTGACCTGCATATGAATATCAATATTAAAATCGGAATTCAAGAAAACCAAGCGCAAAATTTTACCTGGCTTCACAAATACGCTATATACCGAGATAAAAAATGTAATCCTACGGACACACAAGCAAAATTTGAAAGGCACCTATTGAGCAACGGCCACCAACAGAACATTAGATAATAAAATGATAAAAAAAATTTTGTTACTTACTTGCTCCCAATAGAAAAAGAAGGAATTATAATCAAATGTAAACTCAAGTTACCAAGAAGAGAATGGAACAAAAAGAGATATACATACAAGGAAGTTGAAATGACCAGCCACTAATTTAAAATATTGAATACACCGATGAAATTGTAATTGCTTACAAGTAAATGTGATGGGAGGACAATAAATATATCCTTTGAAACGTTTAAAAAAAAAAAAAACTAACTGACACAAACAAATAAGAGAGAGATATAAACAAAGGAAGAAAAACTACTCAAAACTTGATGATCATGAAAATAAATGTAGTCATATTGAATGAGCACATGTACGTTGCACCTTTATTGCAAATATCCTGGCCTATCTCATGGACTTCTAACTGATCTGAGATCATCATCCACGAACAATGATTTATACGCTCAGTCAGCATTCCAGGTTGGACTATACAAGCATATTCTTCATGCTTCACAAGCGCTGCATTGCCAGATCGTTGAAACTGTGAAGAATTGTGAGCAATCGTTCCCCGTCTCAACGTTTGGTCAGGAATCAGAGACCAGTTTTCCAAAGGTATTAATTAGTCCTACGTTTTCCAAGCTAAATGATAACCGGCATTACACATACTTTTATCATGATATGAGATTGGATACAGAACCATTTTTTTTATTAAACACTTTAATAAATATTCATTACCTATAATTTCCAGATTAATATCACAGAAATCTTGCTAATTATCAAAAGGGGACCTGCATTTTCAAGTATTCGATAGTTCTTTCGGTATCATTAAAATCAGGGGCATCTCCCTTGCACAAAATCATTAGAATTGTGCCTTGTACCCATATTGCTTTCCCTCATAGGCCTGCCCCGGAATAAAATTTAATCAATCATCAGGTTTTTTAATCTGTATCACCTTTTTTAATTATACAGGTATTTGGCGATGTCATAGAATCTGTGGCTGGGGCAATCCTTGTTGATTCCAGCTACAATAAGTAGATAGTATTTCAAAGTCTCAGACGACTTATTGATCCTTTGATTACACCTGATACACTGACGACCCACCCTATCAGAGAGTTGAATGAGTTATGTCAAAAGGAGCATTATACACTCAAGAAGCCTGTTGTTTCTCACCAGAATGAGGTTGCATATGTTACAGTAGACGTTGAACACAGAAATATGAGGAGAGCGAGAGCGGTTTTGGGGATTGAAGTGACATATTATATATATAAATAATTGAATAAATTCATAATTAATAAAGGTGTCAAAGTAAATTCACAATTAAATAATTGAATAAATTCATAATTAATAAGGGTGTCAAAGTAAATTCACAATTAAAGTGACATAAATTCATAATCAATAAGGGTGTCAAAGTAAATTCACAATAAAAGTGACATATTTATATATATAATAATCATTAATAAAGGTGTCAAAGTAAATTCACAATTNAAAAAAAAAAAAAAAAACCTTGGAGGAATACGATGCCGTATTAAAGTGATTGATTTGGCCAGTATACATCGGGTGCCATTTCAAGTCGAACAAGAATCCTAAGTTGGGAAACTTATGTTCTTTTTTACTTTATTTTAAAAAAATAATTTGATTATATATAAACTAATTTTTAAAACTACTCGAAAACATGAGTTGTGTTTAGATAAATAGATTTAGGTGGATTGGATTTCCCAAATCTATTGTATTTGTTTGGCGAAAAATAAGGATAAATTTGAAATTCTCACTCTTTTGGCTGCATTCATTTTTCAATGTTACCAAATTTAAATCAATATTTTGATTTCAAACCCATCTAGATAAATATTTACATTGGACATATACAATTTCAAGTATAATATAACAAAAACTTTAGGCGTGAAATTAAATTAACTAAAAGACTTTCTTTTCCGAGCGAACCTTATCAAATTTCAAAGAGAAGACGTGGGAAAACCATTGTTTTTTGGATTGGGATTCGGTGTTTCTTTGCATTGACTAAGTCAACCTACATTTTAAGACAATAATATTTAACAAATTTATTTTATTTTCAGTACGAAATTCCGTTGGTTGTCAAGTTGGATAGGGAAAAGTCTCTAGTCCATTTTTAGTACTAACCAAGCCCACGTTTTCTGTTTTTTAGCTGCGGAGTGGTTTGTATCTAAATCGAGATATCGTTCCAAACTTCCAGTCTTACTGTCAATCGATCCATAAGTCATTGGTATCGGACCTACACTTTTGATTCTCACATTTTGGGAAAAAGGACCACATATTTAAGGGTCAGGGCTACCCGAAAACTTGATATCCATCCAAATCCAAGGTTGGAGAAAAAAATGTAGAATTTTGCTTCAGTCCTGAGAAAAAAACACGACCACAAATCAATTAGGGCAATAGTCCTGAGGTCAGCTACGAATTTTCCTACGAGGGATCTGTACAAATCCAATAGTATTCCAGGCCAAGGATGAAGATAATAATATTGATATTGTTAGAAGTTAAATTAAAAAATGAATTCGTATGAAATTTAAGATGTTCTAAACTTGATTCGAACTTAAAAAATTAGTTTTTGAAAAAGCAATACCGCCACTACCATTTGGGTGTGAATCCACGTAACTCCACCCTACCACAAATGTCGTAAAAATAAATAATAGGAACGAATACTCATAACCGATTGATAATTTTTTTTATTGTACCATAATACCACGAGAGATTATTTTCTTGCTCTCTATAGAACTATGGATGGATAAACTAGATTATTTGGCTATGTAAGCCTTTCTAAACTGATGTTGACAACTTTGAATTTGCATAACAGAAGCCATCAACCAATTTAAAATTAAATCAAGTAATGGTAAACAAAATGATAAAGAATAAAGAACTTAAAAAGGTTCAATGACAAAGCATGATTCCCCTTCTCTCGGTTAAAACTTCTTAATCGATGAATTTCAACGTCACTTTTCTGTCCTCAATGGTTTCGAGCCAGCCATACGACACAAACATCTTATTCGTCTCGAAAGCTCCAAAAGGATAGCCACACAACTCACAAGCTCAAAACTCACTTACCAATGACCATAGAGTTCTTGCAACTTGCATGAAGATGTATGAGATTCCAAGAAACACTCTCATTATGTAAACAAAAATATCACATAAGAAATGATAGGCTATATTCACAAGTCATACCAGCTTTTATGTAAACTAAATCTCTCAAAGGCAAGCAACTCATCAGGTATTGAAGTACTATTTTCACAAATCCTATGAATTAAAAACTATCATCTTCCAGTTTCAACAAATGCATCTAAGAAAACAGAACAAAATTAGTTATTGCCGAACCTGTACATTGCATCAAAACTGCAATTACCAAGCACACAACTTGCGAGAGAAAACTGAGCAAAACGCGGATATGACTCATTCTTTACTTGGAGGGCTGCTCCCTTTCTTGCTAAGTTGAAGAGATTTGTTCACCATGACCTTGTGGTGCAGCACAACCACAGAGAAAACCCTCTGACTCCACTTCTCCATGCACGCTGCTGCCTCTGGCTATGGCCCTTTGATAGGCATGCCGTCGCGTATTTGAAAGCGCATAGGGTCTGCCATATCGTTCGTACGACTCCCTACTTTCCATTAATTTCCCCATCTCTTCCATTCTGGCTTTGAGCCACCGACAGTTAAATGCTTGCCCAGAAGCAGAAGCAAGAAGGGTCGACCTTCGATTCAATAGAAGAGCACGTGCCCCTGTTAAATCACCTGTTTCTGCCATTTCTTGAGCCTCAATGAAGCCTTGTTCTGCCAAGACACGGTTCCTTTCCTCATCAACTTCCAAACTTACTGTCGTCTCCAGAGGGGTTGGAAATATCGGTCTCCGTATGGTGACTCGGTCACCATCAATTTGTACCATGTCGTTTGACACTACTGATATGTAAGAACATGTAATATCCAAAAGGGACATAGTAATCAAATCATTTTCGGTGTCTCCAACGCTACAAAATACAGGGACCGTTAAGTTAACGATAAAATCTTGTGCCTCCCCAAAAAAAAAATCCCCAAAATTTATTAAAGCTTGTGATCCTTTGTTAGAGATTTTACTACTTGCATATCTTTTTGAAGATATTGATAGAATTTGGACTCCGTGTGATGCAGACCTCACTATTAAACAAAGCTCCTGAGCTAAAACATAAGGCAGAAAACCAATACAGGGACCAACATTATCTTCCACCGCTTCATAAGAGTTGACAAAATAAAATTCACCAACTGATACATCAGATATGGCTTTTAGTGAAAGAGGGTCATGATCTTCACCAAAGCCGAATGTATAAACTGGAAATGGTGGTTGTTGGTCATGATCTCCCATTCCTTGGTGGTTTTCGGGATAGATAGAAGCAGGCAATAGATGCAGATATGGTGGAGGCTGTCCTGGACGTGGAAAATGTGTGGCACGGTAACAAGTATCCACTCCATCTGAAAAGAATATGATGCTACCGACCGGATCCTTGTACCGCCTTTCTTCAAGAACCTGAACTCCCATCTCCAAAGCTTCTAAAATATTGGTGCAGCCACTTGCCAAAAGTGAATTCACACACTGTTTAGCATTTTCGCGCCCATCCTCCGTCATTCTGCGCAAGGATAAAACTCTCTGAGCACGAGTTGAAAATGAGACGATCGAAAGTCGGTCAGAAGGACCCAACCTATCGATCACAAAGACAACAGCACTTTTCAGGAGCGCCAATTTTGATCCATGCATGCTGCCACTAACATCTAGCACAACAACAAGATCGATAGGAGTGTTACCTATGTCTCCCACCGGTGGTGCTANAAAATATCCATTTATATTTGAGTAAAAATTTTTGTTACCCATTATTCAATATATAATATATACATACACACACGTCTACATTTCTTCATTCATGTATAGGTTGAAAAGTAACCAGAGAAGGCAAGAAATGAAAATAGCCATGGCATAATTTTTGTAACAAAGCAAAACCCAACCCTATTTCTTTCTTTCTTTCTTTCTCATTTCTTTTCGGGATACCAAACCTAGCTTAAACGATTGTTATAAAATAAAATAAAATAAAAACATGAATTCGTCTGGCATCATTAATTTTTGTGTTCTGAGCCGACAAGAACCTAGACTAACTGGCTCAAACCCACCTCTTTATTCATTAAAAAATGGGCAGTTAAATTGAAGTCTTGAAATAAAAGCACAAGAAGAATAACCAAAGAAAGGGACTTTCTTCCCTAAGCAATTTGTTGTCTTGTGATGAAACTTGGCTTTCTCACATAAGAAGATTAGGCCTTGTAGCTTCTGGCACCTTGGAGGGTTCATCTGTACTTGTCTAAAAATAGCTCCTTTTCAGTCTTTTAGGTTATTCTTGGGTTAAAAGAAAGCAATTTTTCTTCTATAAACTAAGCTTAAACCAGAACAGAAGACGAAAAAACAGAGGGATGGAGATGATGTATTATCAGCAGCTGAGGACTGGTACATATAAAGACACTTTGAAGGTTTTAGAAGCTGATATTCAGCATGCAAATGCTCTGTAAGCTTGTTTTTCATTTGGGTTTTTTGTGCATCCACTTTAAATTTATGTGCATCCGTGTCTTCGCTTTATGATGGTTTGCTGTTAATATTCTAAATTAGTGGATGGATCAAATTTAACCTGAGGAGAAAATATAGGCCTGCAAAATCTAATGAGATATGTTTGTTGCCTCTTTTTATGGTTATTTTTTTTAGATTTCTCGGTACAATTAATGATTTCTGCTTATTGGGTTGTATAAGTTCCTATGGTTGATGCTCGATAGGATGGTTTGTAAAGAGATTCCTGAGCTTTTAGATGTTATTTTGCGGTCTCTGTTCATTGTTGATTTTAGATGGTTAAGGTAGTATCCTATCCATTGGTATACGAGTATATCAGCCAAAATTAGACCCTGCCTATTGACACCCCTCAGCATTGGAGTACACACCAGAACCTACCGTGAAACTTTATCGTGGAGGTTAGAGCAACACAAGAGTAATTGTACCTTGAGTTGCTTATGGGTTGCGACTTGATGATGGTTTTTTCAAGAGCGGTCTTCTTGGACCCTTAGTTTCTTGCCTGATAGTGCAGTTAATCCCACGTTCTTGCACTTGATACATTAAGGTTGGTCTTTGTTAGTCCAATGGAACAGTAGGGTGATAACAATAAGGAGTGATAACTAATATGTAAAGGGATAAACAATAAGGAGTGATAACTAATATTTTGTTTGGTGTAATCCGTTGTGCATTTTTTGTTGAGTTATGCCTCCTTTGTCCATTGTTTCATTTCCTTTATGTGTTTTGATGGGCAATATGGTCATTTTTCGGGTGGTTCTAATTTAGTTGACACTAGAAAGATATCATGGATAATTCATCACACCGCGTGGGTGTGGTGAGTAATGATCTTCAAATTCAAATTATGACCGGGCCAAGGCTATCCAGTTGGGAAAGAAAACGTGAACTGAACATAGGTTGTGGGGTATTAATGGTCAGTCACCACCTTATCCTTGTAAGTTGTAGCAAATCATGTTTCAATAATAGGACTTGGTACAGTCTGCACTCGATAGTAATCTTAACAATGATGATCCTGAGATTAGAATATTTACGTATTAGTCCATGGTTTTCTTACCAATGATGTAATATTTCTTGTCATTCTGCGTTGTGTTGTGGACCACAAGGAAATGATCATGGAGATTTGTCGGGGCTAAAACTGGCTCCGTACACCACGTATTGGCATCTTCTTTATCTTGAATTTGATATGTGGAATGAGCTTTGGAAACTCCCTGTGAATGCCAGTTTGAATCTGAAGAGTGACTAGAATTGTGGACTGAAGGGATGGGGCATGTGAAGCAAACTTATCTCACTCGAATTGTTGTTTGGTCGTGTTAGAATTATTATTGGTATGATGTGGAGACATTGATCTACACTTGTCGACTTTAAATTTTCCCCTGTAGGCTGACATCAAAGTATAATGATCAATTCCGTTTCCGGACTTGATGAGCTTCACGACTTTATCCCTTATGTTCTAGGGCTGCAGAGATTCCGAAAGCTAAGGGAGGTGCACGACTTCAGATGAAATTGGTCTACAATGACTTGGCACCCCTCCTCCTTTATTGTTTCCAATGGATGGACTGTTCTTGTACTTGTTTTTTGACCACATACTTGAACTTTTTTCACGTGCTTATTTACAAGGTACATCTTATGGTCCATCTATTTTGTTTTGATCATTACTAGAACACTAAATAATCATCATATGCCAGTACTCCACATCCTCCTTGTTTTTGTCAGGTGTATACAGATGGGCGGCCGATATCAACACACGGAAGGAAAGCATCGATTAAAGACTTTTATGGTTTGTTGATATATTCTTTTTCCACTTCCAAACACAGGAACAACTCATGCTCATTCATAAAACTACTTGATTGTATTGGTGCTGAAAAACTGAAAATTTTCAGCTATTATATTGCCATCACTTCAGAAGCTCCATCATGACTTGGTTGAGCTAGCTGGTATTGACAATGAGAATATATTGGCTCTAAAAAACACTGGAAAGAAAAGAATGATAGGAGATGGTGAATTCCTCGACTTCGACGCAGAGAGAGACGATGAGTGTGGGATATGCTTAGAGCCTGGCACCAAAATCGTCTTGCCTAATTGCTGCCATACAATGTGCATTAAGTGCTATCGTGACTGGTAACTCCCATGACAAAAAAATATGCCCCCCTATTATGTGTTGAAGTCCACGGACTCGTCTCAGTATTCTTGTCTCATTTTGAATATGGTTAGGAACACAAGATCCGAATCCTGCCCATTTTGCCGCGGCAGTCTACGGNCATCAGAAAATAGAATCAGTTTTGGCTCATGCATAACACGAGAACGGAATGGGACCTGGGGTTCAGGAACTCGATCGACCGGATTTGGAGTGAAACTGCTATCAACGTTCATGTTAGAGTTTGGAACATNATTCATTAAAAAATGGGCAGTTAAATTGAAGTCTTGAAATAAAAGCACAAGAAGAATAACCAAAGAAAGGGACTTTCTTCCCTAAGCAATTTGTTGTCTTGTGATGAAACTTGGCTTTCTCACATAAGAAGATTAGGCCTTGTAGCTTCTGGCACCTTGGAGGGTTCATCTGTACTTGTCTAAAAATAGCTCCTTTTCAGTCTTTTAGGTTATTCTTGGGTTAAAAGAAAGCAATTTTTCTTCTATAAACTAAGCTTAAACCAGAACAGAAGACGAAAAAACAGAGGGATGGAGATGATGTATTATCAGCAGCTGAGGACTGGTACATATAAAGACACTTTGAAGGTTTTAGAAGCTGATATTCAGCATGCAAATGCTCTGTAAGCTTGTTTTTCATTTGGGTTTTTTGTGCATCCACTTTAAATTTATGTGCATCCGTGTCTTCGCTTTATGATGGTTTGCTGTTAATATTCTAAATTAGTGGATGGATCAAATTTAACCTGAGGAGAAAATATAGGCCTGCAAAATCTAATGAGATATGTTTGTTGCCTCTTTTTATGGTTATTTTTTTTAGATTTCTCGGTACAATTAATGATTTCTGCTTATTGGGTTGTATAAGTTCCTATGGTTGATGCTCGATAGGATGGTTTGTAAAGAGATTCCTGAGCTTTTAGATGTTATTTTGCGGTCTCTGTTCATTGTTGATTTTAGATGGTTAAGGTAGTATCCTATCCATTGGTATACGAGTATATCAGCCAAAATTAGACCCTGCCTATTGACACCCCTCAGCATTGGAGTACACACCAGAACCTACCGTGAAACTTTATCGTGGAGGTTAGAGCAACACAAGAGTAATTGTACCTTGAGTTGCTTATGGGTTGCGACTTGATGATGGTTTTTTCAAGAGCGGTCTTCTTGGACCCTTAGTTTCTTGCCTGATAGTGCAGTTAATCCCACGTTCTTGCACTTGATACATTAAGGTTGGTCTTTGTTAGTCCAATGGAACAGTAGGGTGATAACAATAAGGAGTGATAACTAATATGTAAAGGGATAAACAATAAGGAGTGATAACTAATATTTTGTTTGGTGTAATCCGTTGTGCATTTTTTGTTGAGTTATGCCTCCTTTGTCCATTGTTTCATTTCCTTTATGTGTTTTGATGGGCAATATGGTCATTTTTCGGGTGGTTCTAATTTAGTTGACACTAGAAAGATATCATGGATAATTCATCACACCGCGTGGGTGTGGTGAGTAATGATCTTCAAATTCAAATTATGACCGGGCCAAGGCTATCCAGTTGGGAAAGAAAACGTGAACTGAACATAGGTTGTGGGGTATTAATGGTCAGTCACCACCTTATCCTTGTAAGTTGTAGCAAATCATGTTTCAATAATAGGACTTGGTACAGTCTGCACTCGATAGTAATCTTAACAATGATGATCCTGAGATTAGAATATTTACGTATTAGTCCATGGTTTTCTTACCAATGATGTAATATTTCTTGTCATTCTGCGTTGTGTTGTGGACCACAAGGAAATGATCATGGAGATTTGTCGGGGCTAAAACTGGCTCCGTACACCACGTATTGGCATCTTCTTTATCTTGAATTTGATATGTGGAATGAGCTTTGGAAACTCCCTGTGAATGCCAGTTTGAATCTGAAGAGTGACTAGAATTGTGGACTGAAGGGATGGGGCATGTGAAGCAAACTTATCTCACTCGAATTGTTGTTTGGTCGTGTTAGAATTATTATTGGTATGATGTGGAGACATTGATCTACACTTGTCGACTTTAAATTTTCCCCTGTAGGCTGACATCAAAGTATAATGATCAATTCCGTTTCCGGACTTGATGAGCTTCACGACTTTATCCCTTATGTTCTAGGGCTGCAGAGATTCCGAAAGCTAAGGGAGGTGCACGACTTCAGATGAAATTGGTCTACAATGACTTGGCACCCCTCCTCCTTTATTGTTTCCAATGGATGGACTGTTCTTGTACTTGTTTTTTGACCACATACTTGAACTTTTTTCACGTGCTTATTTACAAGGTACATCTTATGGTCCATCTATTTTGTTTTGATCATTACTAGAACACTAAATAATCATCATATGCCAGTACTCCACATCCTCCTTGTTTTTGTCAGGTGTATACAGATGGGCGGCCGATATCAACACACGGAAGGAAAGCATCGATTAAAGACTTTTATGGTTTGTTGATATATTCTTTTTCCACTTCCAAACACAGGAACAACTCATGCTCATTCATAAAACTACTTGATTGTATTGGTGCTGAAAAACTGAAAATTTTCAGCTATTATATTGCCATCACTTCAGAAGCTCCATCATGACTTGGTTGAGCTAGCTGGTATTGACAATGAGAATATATTGGCTCTAAAAAACACTGGAAAGAAAAGAATGATAGGAGATGGTGAATTCCTCGACTTCGACGCAGAGAGAGACGATGAGTGTGGGATATGCTTAGAGCCTGGCACCAAAATCGTCTTGCCTAATTGCTGCCATACAATGTGCATTAAGTGCTATCGTGACTGGTAACTCCCATGACAAAAAAATATGCCCCCCTATTATGTGTTGAAGTCCACGGACTCGTCTCAGTATTCTTGTCTCATTTTGAATATGGTTAGGAACACAAGATCCGAATCCTGCCCATTTTGCCGCGGCAGTCTACGGAGAGTCGAGTCACGAGACTTATGGGTTCTAACCTGCGAGGATGATGTCATCGACCCTGAATCAGTTTCTGCAGAAGACTTGAGACGCTTCTACCTTTACATTCGAAACCTCCCCAAAGATTCCCCGGATGCTTTGTTCGTAAAGTACTACGAGTTCTTGATATGACGCGTATGAGACTAATGGTGAGATGTATAGAGGCCGACCTTCAAATGTATATAGAGTCTGGTCTGGTAAGAGGAGGTTTCCTTAGATTCATAGAGAAATAATGTAAGCTTTCATCTTTGCATTGTTTTTCATGTAGCATTTGATTTGATAGATCAATGATATTTTGTTTGGTTTGATTGATTAAATTTGATATAAGCTATAAATTATCATTTTGTCTTTTTAATAATTAATAAAATATTTATAATATTGTTTATTAAAGATAATATTGTAACTTCAATGATTTGATTGATGTAAGATAAATAATTAGTAGATTGATAAATAATATAATCAAATAAAAATGAAATTTGATAAGATAAATTATCAATGAATTAATAAAATGCAACTTCAAAATATGCTCAATAATCTTCCATGCGGAAGTGGCTAAAGGAAAGAAAGGTCCAATTCAGAGAAGCAAAAGCAGAACAAAAACTTTGATTTTGAAAAAGGAAAATACTATGTAATATAAAACTAATATTTAATTTTGAAAAGGTAAATTATATAATATAATAAATCTAATGTCACATAAAAACGATTTGAAAGAATTTTTTCATTCGAATAGAGGAATATATAATTCTCATTTAATTTTTTTAAATTTAAGTTGAATCCAAACATTTAAAAATAATTTGAGCACAAATTGTAGCCAAATTCATTAACAACTTTCGAATTTTATATGATAATTCGAATATTCTGTAAATATATGTTTGAAACTTTAAATATAATCGAATAATATTCAATGAAATAAAAGTTATGGAGTTTCAAGCATAAAATAAAACCTAATATCAGTCCTATTAACTTGTTACTCAATAATATACAATACAATAAACACAGCCACAGCCCACCGGTTTAGGTCCAAACGTATTTTAAATATATACAGGAAAATAACATTAACTTGCATATTTTGATTTTACTAGGAATGATTACGTGCGATGCACGTAGGTGACTAATAATGAAAAATATAATAACGAGATTTAGATAATTTTTAAAATCGTTTGAATAACATATTGTTTATGAGTATTTATTAATCTAAATATATCAAAACACAATAAATAAAAATACATGATGACGATAAATCAAATATATTCATTTATTTATATAACATTTTTTAATTCGCGTGATTATAACATAATGACAGCTCTATGAAATTAACAAAGATATTTTTCATCCAAATATTATTCACAATGGAAAAAAAATAATTAATAGAATAGTGAATATTACTAAAACGAAAATCCCAATATATTTAAATGAAGTGCATATAGCTATTGTCAAATAAAATTCTCTTAATTAACTAAATTATCATAATGCTGTTAAAATAAAACCCCTAAACTTGTTATTAAGTTAAATATCAATTTTATTTTTGCTAACTTTTAACTCCTTGCAAATTTTGTTAACTTTCTTCTTTTTTAGAATAGATATTATACATAGTTAGTTTATATCAGAATGGTTAATCTGAAAATTAATATTGATGATTAATAATTTTATGTTAAATAAAATTTTAAAATAATATCAATCAAATAAATATGTGTAGTAAAACACATATGCGTAACATTCAGTTTATAAATATCATATATTAAAATTTTAATTTCTAACCAATGATAATAAATTAGCACTGTAATTCATATTTATTATAAGGATTATTTTAATTAAAAAAATTATGAGGATTATCTGATAAATTTAATACAAAAGTATCAAGTAATTTTCATTCTTTTTAATTTCTT